>NC_048577.1:54654966-54672466 GCF_013265735.2 Oncorhynchus mykiss
GTGTGGGCTATAACTGTGTGACACAACTGTGTGGGCTATAACTGTGTGGCACATAACTGTGTGGGCTATAACTGTGTGAGCTATAACTGTGTGAGCTATAACTGTGTGGGCTATAACTGTGTGGGCTATAACTGTGTGGGCTATAACTGTGTGGGCTATAACTGTGTGGAACATAACTGTATGGGCTATAACTGTGTGGGCTATAACTGTGTGGGCTATAACTGTGTGGGCTATAACTGTGTGGGCTATAACTGTGTGGAACATAACTGTATGGGCTATAACTGTGTGGAACATAACTGTATGGGCTATAACTGTGTGGGCTATAACTGTGTGGGCTATAACTGTGTGGGCTATAACTGTGTGGGCTATAACTGTGTGGAACATAACTGTGTGGGCTATAACTGTGTGGAACATAACTGTGTGGGCTATAACTGTGTGGAACATAACTGTGTGGGCTATAACTGTGTGGGCTATAACTGTGTGGGCTATAACTGTGTGGCACATAACTGTGTGGGCTATAACTGTGTGATACATAACTGTATAGCACATAACTGTGTGGGCTATAACTGTGTGGCACATAACTGTATGGGCTATAACTGTGTGGAACATAACTGTGTGGGCTATAACTGTGTGGGCTATAACTGTGTGGGCTATAACTGTGTGGCACATAACTGTGTGGGCTATAACTGTGTGGCACATAACTGTGTGGGCTATAACTGTGTGATACATAACTGTATAGCACATAACTGTGTGGGCTATAACTGTGTGATACATAACTGTGTGGGCTATAACTGTGTGACACATAACTGTGTGGGCTATAACTGTGTGGCACCTAACTGTGTGGCACATAACTGTGTGGCCAGTGCAGCCAAAATAGTATTACCCTCAAAGCCCTAAATATTGGTGTGTGCGCCCGCGCGCATGGCTGGTCAGTCCACCCCCATAATCAGGTGATATTGATTGAGAACCAGTCAATGTGAGAGGACAGTTTGCATTCTCCCTATATGAAGCGGTGGACCCGTGATCAATAATTCATACAATCAAAATATTAGGCCTACATTTCTAAGGATGTGAATGAAATACCATGCTTCATCTAATTTCCCTGCAATGAACCCATCTATATCTTCACTATGACTGAATCTGAATCACATCCCATTGATTGTGATCCCAGGAAACGATATTATAACGAACCATACTGAAAAAGACAGGTGCCTTAATTTGGTCTTTGTCACAGATAATTGAAAGCAGCCTCCTCCCTCCCCCACTCTGGCAGAGAGAGTCTTGCCTTATAAGGTTGCAGTGGCTTCAAGTGACGTCTCATTCCCAGCAGTAGATCCCTGGCAGCCAGACGAGAGTGTAAAGCCCACCATCTCAAACCCATCTGAAAGAGGAAGTCTCCCAGGCTTTGATTTGATAGCTCCAGCTGTCTACTGCTGCTGCTTGGTTGTGGATGGGAGGAGGATGATGATGATGGTGGAGTGTGGTTATGTCATAGTGGTGTTATTGACTCCAGTCCTGAATCACGTCCACCATTTTCTTTCTCTGCAAGGGGGTCATTTGTTTGTTGTGTGTGTGTGTGTGTGTGTGTGTGTGTGTGAACTCGTTTTCCTATCTTATAAGAACCACAATGTCCTAATAAGTCACCAGAATGTCCTGATAAGGTAGGAAAACAAGAACATTTTTGAAAAGTTAGGACTTTTTCCACGTCCTGAATTTATTCAAATGCTATTTTGGGGTTAAGGGAAGGGATAGGGGTTGGGGAAAATAGGATTTTGAATAGGCACACATTTTTACTCCACAAAACCTCCAGAATATTCACAAAAACAAAGGTGTGTGTGTGTGTGTGTGTGTGTGTGTGTGTGTGTGTGTGTGTGTGTGTGTGAGTCAGGTGGGGGATGTTGTAGATGTGGATGATGTTTCCATGGTGAAGAGAAGCAGGTGTGGACTTGGACTCATCATTCCAACATGGATTTTCTCACTGCACAGGAAAAATGCTAATATCCACCTATCCTGGAAAGTGGTTAATGGATTTCATTCAATCCCAAGTCTCTGGATATCTTTCATATTCTTTCCATCAGTCTTCCATCTCTCCTTCCCCTTACTTTCATCTCTCCTTCCCCCGTTCCTCTCTTTTCCTTTACCTCTGTATCTTCCCTATTCTCTCCCATTCTTCCTCCTTCTCCCTCTCCCTTTCTCATTCTCCCTTCTATTTCCCTCCCTCACTTTCCTTCATCTTCCTACCCCCTCCCTCCTTCTCCGTCTCTCCGTCTCCCTCCCTCCGTCTCTCTGTCTCTGTTCCCCTCCCCCAGACTGGGGCTGTGTGGTGTGTATCTCTCAGTCGGGGGCAGCAGCAGGGAGGGATGTTATTTGGGGAAATGGAGGACAGCGTGCAGTCTGCTCGTTTGGAGGACGACCTGCCTACTGCTGTCTCTCTCTCTCTCCTTCTCTCTCTCTTCTCTCCTCTCTCTCCTTCTCTCTCTCTTTCCTTCTCCTCTCTCTCTCATCTCCTTCTCTCTCTCTTCTCTCCTCTCTCTCCTTCTCTCTCTTTCCTTCTCCTCTCTCGCTCTCATCTTCTCTCTCTCTTTCCTTCTCCTCTCTCTCTCTCGTCTTCTCTCTCTCTCTCTTTCCTTCTCTCGCTCTCTCATCTCCTTCTCACTCTCTTTCTCCTCTCCCTCTCTCTCTCTCGTCTTCTCTCTCTCTCTCTCGTCTTCTCTCTCTCTCTCTGGTCTTATCTCTCTCTCTCTCTTTTTCCTCTCTCTGTCTCTTTGATTGAGACTGTAACTCTTTATTTTCTGTAATTGCTCTCCCTCTCTCTCACCATTTAACCCTGTCCCTCCTTTCAACATGTCTCTATCCATCCCTCTAATACTCTCTTTCTCTATCCTTCTACCCATGTGTGCATCTCTGTCTTTCACCCCTCTCTCTCTCCCTCTGTGCAGATTCCCTCCTGGTTGGGTGGTTATCTGGTAATGTCGTCTCCCTCCCTCTGCTTGGTGCCAGCTCTAACAGTGGGGGCATTCTTCTGTCATTAGAGACCCTTCACAGGGAGTCCACTCAGCACGCCGACCCGCGTCTTCAAAGCCAACGCCGTCGTTTGTCTCTTCTCCTCCTCTCCCCTCCTCTCCTATCATCTTTCTAAACCCCGATCCAACGTCTTTCTATGATCTTATAGTGTTTACTGTACACCGCTTCGTGGCCACTTGGAAACAGCTTTGGGCAAATATTTTCCTTTCATGAATATACTATCATTAAGTAGTGACCTCATAGGTGTGACCTCATAGGTGTTGGAACACTGTCGAAATGTTAATTGCCGCGCTATGAGGGCCTCTCCTCGTTGCATTCCTTCCTCTCTGGAATCTGGCAGGAGGAACACAGACAGACATAGTGGAGAGAGACTGTCTGCGTCTCAAATGGCATCTTATTCCCTATGTAGTGCACACTGGACTGGAGGCCTCACACTGGACTGGAGTCCTCACACTGGACTGGAGTCCTCACACTGGACTGGAGTCCTCACACTAGACTGGAGTCCTCACACTGGACTGGAGTCCTCACACTGGACTGGAGTCCTCACACTGGACTGGAGTCCTCATACTGGACTGGAGTCCTCACACTGGACT
Source organism: Oncorhynchus mykiss (assembly GCF_013265735.2). Classification (NCBI taxonomy): domain Eukaryota; kingdom Metazoa; phylum Chordata; class Actinopteri; order Salmoniformes; family Salmonidae; genus Oncorhynchus; species Oncorhynchus mykiss. The sequence goes on from NC_048577.1 coordinate 54,658,584, forward strand.
GGAGTCCTCACACTGGACTGGAGTCCTCACACTGGACTGGAGTCCTCACACTAGACTGGAGTCCTCACACTGGACTGGAGTCCTCACACTGGACTGGAGTCCTCACACTGGACTGCAGTCCTCACACTGGACTGGAGTCCTCACACTGGACTGGAGTCCTCACACTGGACTGGAGTCCTCATACTGGACTGGAGTCCTCACACTGGACTGGAGTCCTCACACTGGACTGGAGTCCTCACACTGGACTGGAGTCCTCACACTGGACTGGAGTCCTCACACTGGACTGGAGTCCTCATACTGGACTGAAGTCCTCACACTGGACTGGAGTCCTCACACTGGACTGGAGTCCTCACACTGGACTGGAGTCCTCACACTGGACTGGAGTCCTCACTCTGGACTGGAGTCCTCACACTGGACTGGAGTCCTCACACTGGACTGGAGTCCTCACACTGGACTGGAGTCCTCACACTGGACTGGAGTCCTCACACACCTCACAATGCATGCTCTTCAACCGATCACTACCTGCACCTACCCGCCTGTCCAACATCACTACTCTGGACGGCTCTGACTTAGAATACGTGGACAACTACAAATACTTAGGTGTCTGGTTAGACTGTAAACTCTCCTTCCAGACCCATATCAAACATCTCCAATCCAAAGTTAAATCTAGAATTGGCTTCCTATTTCGCAACAAAGCATCCTTCACTCATGCTGCCAAACATACCCTTGTAAAACTGACCATCCTACCAATCCTCGACTTTGGCGATGTAATTTACAAAATAGCCTCCAATACCCTACTCAACAAACTGGATGCAGTCTATCACAGTGCAATCCGTTTTGTCACCAAAGCCCCATATACTACCCACCATTGCGACCTGTACGCTCTCGTTGGCTGGCCCTCGCTTCATACTCGTCGCCAAACCCACTGGCTCCATGTCATCTACAAGACCCTGCTAGGTAAAGTCCCCCCTTATCTCAGCTCGCTGGTCACCATAGCATCTCCCACCTGTAGCACACGCTCCAGCAGGTATATCTCTCTAGTCACCCCCAAAACCAATTCTTTCTTTGGCCGTCTCTCTTTCCAGTTCTCTGCTGCCAATGACTGGAACGAACTACAAAAATCTCTGAAACTGGAAACACTTATCTCCCTCACTAGCTTTAAGCACCAACTGTCAGAGCAGCTCACAGATTACTGCACCTGTACATAGCCCACATATAATTTAGCCCTATCAACTACCTCTTTCCCAACTGTATTTAATTTATTTATTTATTTTGCTCCTTTGCACCCCATTATTTTTATTTCTACTTTGCACATTCTTCCATTGCAAAACTACCATTCCAGTGTTTTACTTGCTATATTGTATTTACCTTGCCACCAAGGCCTTTTTTTGCCTTTACCTCCCTTCTCACCTCATTTGCTCACATTGTATATAGACTTGTTTATACTTTATTATTGACTGTATGTTTGTTTTACTCCATGTGTAACTCTGTGTTGTTGTATCTGTCGAACTGCTTTGCTTTATCTTGGCCAGGTCGCAATTGTAAATGAGAACTTGTTCTCAACTTGCCTACCTGGTTAAATAAAGGTAAAATAAATAAAATAAAATAAATAAAAACACTGGACTGGAGTCCTCACACTGGACTGGAGTCCTCACACTGGACTGGAGTCCTCACACTGGACTGGAGTCCTCACACTGGACTGGAGTCCTCATACTGGACTGGAGTCCTCACACTGGACTGGAGTCCTCACACTGGACTGGAGTCCTCACACTGGACCAGAAGATTTGGATGCAGGTGATAGATGATTCTTTTGATTCCCTGGGTCCCGATCACAATGTGGTTACAGATACCAAATCAAATCTATGTAGTGAAATGCTTGTTTCTAGCTCCAACAGTGCAGTAGTATCTAACAATTCACACCATACACACACATCTAAAAGTAAAATAATATAATAAAAACATATATAAATATCAGGACGAGCAATGTCACAGTGACATCGACTAAAATCCAGTAGAATAGAATACAGTATATACATATGAAATGAGTAAAGCAGTACGTAAACATTATTACAATGATTCTATGTCTATGTACATCGGGCAGCAGCCTCTAAGGTGCAGGGTTGTGTAACCAGGTCATTGAGGATCATCCCAATCATCCCAGTGACACCAGCCTCTCTGACTGAGACTCACAGCTGGTGGTGACAGAGGCAGGGCCAGGCTGTCACACCAGCACCATGTCCATGTTTGTGGCAGCTTGTCTCTTCCTTTGTCTGGCCTTGTGGGTTCATGAGAGAGAGCAGTGGAGTGAGACAAGGAGGATACATTCTCCAGTGCACAGGGATGTTTGTTCCCCCTATAGAACAGAACACTGCAATGGCTGCATTGAAACAGGTCTGTCATGCTTCTGGATCTGAAGTGGGTGTAAGGTCCTCAAGCCTATCTCGCCAACTCATCCAGCGGAGGCTTGTGATTGGACAAATCGTTGGATGGGGCTCATTGTAATGGAATGAATGGAAAGATTGAAACACTTTTTAATTCAATCCATTATTACAGTTATTACAATGACTCATCCTATTGTCTTCTATATCTCCCTATTCTGTTCCTTCTCCCTTTCTCCCTTTCTCCCTCTCTCCTTCTCCCTTTCTGCCTCTCTCCCTCTCTCCTTCTCTCTCCCTTTCTCCCTCTCTCCTTCTCCCTTTCTGCCTCTCTCCCTCTCTCCTTCTCTCTCCCTTTCTCCCTCTCTCCTTCTCCCTTTCTGCCTCTCCCCCTCTCTCCTTCTCTCTCCCTTTCTCCCTCTCTCCTTCTCTCTCCATTTCCCTTCATCTCCTTCTCCCTTTCTGCCTCTCTCCTTCATCTCCTTCTCCCTTTCTGCCTCTCTCCCTCTCTCCTTCTCTCTCCATTTCCCTTCATCTCCTTCTCCCTTTCTGCCTCTCTCCCTCTCTCATTCTCTCTCCATTTCCCTTCATCTCCTTCTCTCTCCTCCTCTTCTCCTGCTGCCGCTCCTTCTTCCCTCTACCTTGATTTTCCTCTGCCTTCTACCTCTCTATTCTCCATCCCTCTTTCTCTCTTTCTTTCTCTCCTTTCTCCATCCCCCTTTCTCTCTTTCTTCCTCTCATTCTCCATCCCCCTTTCTCTCTTTCTTCCTCTCCATTCTCCATCCCTCTTTCTCTCTTTCTTCCCCTCCTTTCTCATCCCCCTTTCTCTCCTCCTACCTCTCCTTACTCCATCCCCCTTTCTCTCTTTCTTCCTCTCCTGTCTCATCCCCCTTTCTCTCCTTCTCCTTCCCCTCAATCTTTCCCTCCTTCCACCATCTCCCTATTATCTTTCCCCCTTCCTCTCTCTTTCCCTCTCCCTCTCCATCAGCTCCGTTCCCTGGAGGGTGAACCTGCAATCGTCTGGGTCTATGTTTAGCTCAGGGCTGGAACAGTGAACAGCGACCCAGTCACCTCCGTGCCTCCCTGCCTGCCAGCCCTTACACTTAGCCCTGCTCTACAGTAACCCAGCCAGCTCACTAACTACTGTCTTCACCAGGTCTGCAGGGAACACATCCTGTGTCATGTTCCAGCCAGCTCACTAACTACTGTCTTCACCAGGTCTGCGGGGAACACATCCTGTGTCATGTTCAGATGCACTAAATGGGGAAAGAATAAATTGAGGAGGCACATTCATCAAAAATAATTTTGTCTTGATTGTTCCTTTGAATGGAACTCTACAGTACCAGATGTGTTTATTCATGCAGACATTAGGATTAGCATTCACTTCCATTTGTTTAGATGCTTATCCTATGGAGTGCTGGGGGTCTATTCAGTCAGTCCCTGACGCTGTTTCAGCACGTCAGCTATGTAACTGAAGACTGCAGTGCTAAATGGAAATGCTGCATTTCATAGTCACTAATAAGGCTGTGTTGAGATGAACAAAATAGCATGTGTCAAACAGATTTCAGTAGCTAATGGACTGACATGCACTGAAATGGTGTGCTGAGATGGACTGAAATGCCTTTTTCTTCCAGCACATAAACAACGTGACTGAAGATGCAGCCGCAACATGGTCTGGTTGTTGTCTCCTCTACACTGTGACTCTGAAGATGCAGCAGCAACATGGTCTGGTTGTTGTCTCCTCTACACTGTGACTGAAGATGCAGCCGCAACATGGTCTGGTTGTTGTCTCCTCTACACTGTGACTCTGAAGATGCAACAGTAACATGGTCTGGTTGTTGTCTCTACACTGTGACTCTGAAGATGCAGCAGCAACATGGTCTGGTTGTTGTCTCCTCTACACTGTGACTCTGAAGATGCAGCAGCAACATGGTCTGGTTGTTGTCTCCTCTACACTGTGACTCTGAAGATGCAACAGCAACATGGTCTGGTTGTTGTCTCCTCTACACTGTGACTCTGAAGATGCAGCAGCAACATGGTCTGGTTGTTGTCTCCTCTACACTGTGACTCTGAAGATGCAGCAGCAACATGGTCTGGTTGTTGTCTCCTCTACACTGTGACTCTGAAGATGCAGCAGCAACATGGTCTGGTTGTTGTCTCCTCTACACTGTGACTGAAGATGCAGCAGTAACATGGTCTGGTTGTTGTCTCTACACTGTGACTCTGAAGATGCAGCAGCAACATGGTCTGGTTGTTGTCTCCTCTACACTGTGACTCTGAAGATACAGCAGTAACATGGTCTGGTTGTTGTCTCCTCTACACTGTGACTCTGAAGATGCAGCAGTAACATGGTCTGGTTGTTGTCTCTACACTGTGACTCTGAAGATGCAGTAACATGGTCTGGTTGTTGTCTCCTCTACACTGTGATTCTGAAGATGCAGCAGCAACATGGTCTGGTTGTTGTCTCCTCTACACTGTGACTCTGAAGATGCAGCAACATGGTCTGGTTGTTGTCTCCTCTACACTGTGACTCTGAAGATGCAGCAGCAACATGGTCTGGTTGTTGTCTCCTCTACACTGTGACTCTGAAGATGCAGCAGCAACATGGTCTGGTTGTTGTCTCCTCTACACTGTGACTCTGAAGATGCAGCAGCAACATGGTCTGGTTGTTGTCTCCTCTACACTGTGACTCTGAAGATGCAGCAGCAACATGGTCTGGTTGTTGTCTCTACACTGTGACTCTGAAGATGCAGCAGCAACATGGTCTGGTTTTTGTCTCCTCTACACTGTGACTCTGAAGATGCAGCAGCATGGTCTGGTTGTTGTCTCCTCTACACTGTGACTCTGAAGATGCAGCAGCAACATGGTCTGGTTTTTGTCTCCTCTACACTGTGACTCTGAAGATGCAGCAGCATGGTCTGGTTGTTGTCTCCTCTACACTGTGACTCTGAAGATGCAGCAGCATGGTCTGGTTGTTGTCTCCTCTACACTGTGACTCTGAAGATGCAGCAGCAACATGGTCTGGTTTTTGTCTCCTCTACACTGTGACTCTGAAGATGCAGCAGCAACATGGTCTGGTTGTTGTCTCCTCTACACTGTGACTCTGAAGATGCAGCAACAACATGGTCTGGTTGTTGTCTCCTCTACACTGTGACTCTGAAGATGCAGCAGTAACATGGTCTGGTTGTTGTCTCTACACTGTGACTCTGAAGATGCAGCAACATGGTCTGGTTGTTGTCTCCTCTACACTGTGACTCTGAAGATGCAGTAACATGGTCTGGTTGTTGTCTCCTCTACACTGTGACTCTGAAGATGCAGCAACAACATGGTCTGGTTGTTGTCTCCTCTACACTGTGACTCTGAAGATGCAACAGCAACATGGTCTGGTTGTTGTCTCCTCTACACTGTGACTGAAGATGCAGCAACATGGTCTGGTTGTCTCCTCTACACTGTGACTCTGAAGATGCAGCAGCAATATGGTCTGGTTGTTGTCTCCTCTACACTGTGACTCTGAAGATGCAGCAGCAACATGGTCTGGTTGTTGTCTCCTCTACACTGTGACTCTGAAGATGCAGCAGCAACATGGTCTGGTTGTTGTCTCCTCTACACTGTGACTGAAGATGCAGCAGTAACATGGTCTGGTTGTTGTCTCTACACTGTGACTCTGAAGATGCAGCAGCAACATGGTCTGGTTGTTGTCTCCTCTACACTGTGACTCTGAAGATACAGCAGTAACATGGTCTGGTTGTTGTCTCCTCTACACTGTGACTCTGAAGATGCAGCAGTAACATGGTCTGGTTGTTGTCTCTACACTGTGACTCTGAAGATGCAGTAACATGGTCTGGTTGTTGTCTCCTCTACACTGTGATTCTGAAGATGCAGCAGCAACATGGTCTGGTTGTTGTCTCCTCTACACTGTGACTCTGAAGATGCAGCAACATGGTCTGGTTGTTGTCTCCTCTACACTGTGACTCTGAAGATGCAGCAGCAACATGGTCTGGTTGTTGTCTCCTCTACACTGTGACTCTGAAGATGCAGCAGCAACATGGTCTGGTTGTTGTCTCCTCTACACTGTGACTCTGAAGATGCAGCAGCAACATGGTCTGGTTGTTGTCTCTACACTGTGACTCTGAAGATGCAGCAGCAACATGGTCTGGTTTTTGTCTCCTCTACACTGTGACTCTGAAGATGCAGCAGCATGGTCTGGTTGTTGTCTCCTCTACACTGTGACTCTGAAGATGCAGCAGCAACATGGTCTGGTTTTTGTCTCCTCTACACTGTGACTCTGAAGATGCAGCAGCATGGTCTGGTTGTTGTCTCCTCTACACTGTGACTCTGAAGATGCAGCAGCATGGTCTGGTTGTTGTCTCCTCTACACTGTGACTCTGAAGATGCAGCAGCAACATGGTCTGGTTTTTGTCTCCTCTACACTGTGACTCTGAAGATGCAGCAGCAACATGGTCTGGTTGTTGTCTCCTCTACACTGTGACTCTGAAGATGCAGCAACAACATGGTCTGGTTGTTGTCTCCTCTACACTGTGACTCTGAAGATGCAGCAGTAACATGGTCTGGTTGTTGTCTCTACACTGTGACTCTGAAGATGCAGCAACATGGTCTGGTTGTTGTCTCCTCTACACTGTGACTCTGAAGATGCAGTAACATGGTCTGGTTGTTGTCTCCTCTACACTGTGACTCTGAAGATGCAGCAACAACATGGTCTGGTTGTTGTCTCCTCTACACTGTGACTCTGAAGATGCAACAGCAACATGGTCTGGTTGTTGTCTCCTCTACACTGTGACTGAAGATGCAGCAACATGGTCTGGTTGTCTCCTCTACACTGTGACTCTGAAGATGCAGCAGCAATATGGTCTGGTTGTTGTCTCCTCTACACTGTGACTGAAGATGCAGCAACATGGTCTGGTTGTTGTCTCCTCTACACTGTGACTGAAGATGCAGCAACATGGTCTGGTTGTCTCCTCTACACTGTGACTCTGAAGATGCAGCAGCAATATGGTCTGGTTGTTGTCCCCTCTACACTGTGACTCTGAAGATGCAGCAGCAACATGGTCTGGTTGTTGTCTCCTCTACACTGTGACTCTGAAGATGCAGCAGCAACATGGTCTGGTTGTTGTCTCCTCTACACTGTGATTCTGAAGATGCAGCAACATGGTCTGGTTGTTGTCTCCTCTACACTGTGACTCTGAAGATGCAGCAACATGGTCTGGTTGTTGTCTCCTCTACAATGTGACTCTGAAGATGCAGCAGCAACATGGTCTGGTTGTTGTCTCTACACTGTGACTCTGAAGATGCAGCAGCAACATGGTCTGGTTGTTGTCTCTACACTGTGACTCTGAAGATGCAGCAGCAACATGGTCTGGTTGTTGTCTCCTCTACACTGTGACTCTGAAGATGCAGCAACAACATGGTCTGGTTGTTGTCTCCTCTACACTGTGACTGAAGATGCAGCAGCAACATGGTCTGGTTGTTGTCTCTACACTGTGACTCTGAAGATGCAGCAACATGGTCTGGTTGTTGTCTCCTCTACACTGTGACTCTGAAGATGCAGCAGCAACATGGTCTGGTTGTTGTCTCCTCTACACTGTGACTCAGAAGATGCAGCAGTAACATGGTCTGGTTGTTGTCTCTACACTGTGACTCTGAAGATGCAGCAACATGGTCTGGTTGTTGTCTCCTCTACACTGTGACTCTGAAGATGCAGCAACATGGTCTGGTTGTTGTCTCCTCTACACTGTGACTCTGAAGATGCAGCAGTAACATGGTCTGGTTGTTGTCTCCTCTACACTGTGACGCTGAAGATGCAGCAGCAACATGGTCTGGTTGTTGTCTCTACACTGTGACTCTGAAGATGCAGCAACATGGTCTGGTTGTTGTCTCCTCTACACTGTGACTCTGAAGATGCAGCAACATGGTCTGGTTGTTGTCTCCTCTACACTGTGACTCTGAAGATGCAGCAACATGGTCTGGTTGTTGTCTCCTCTACACTGTGACTCTGAAGATGCAGCAGCAACATGGTCTGGTTGTTGTCTCCTCTACACTGTGACTCTGAAGATGCAGCAGTAACATGGTCTGGTTGTTGTCTCCTCTACACTGTGACTCTGAAGATACAACAGCAACATGGTCTGGTTGTTGTCTCCTCTACACTGTGACTCTGAAGATGCAGCAGCAACATGGTCTGGTTGTTGTCTCCTCTACACTGTGACTCTGAAGATGCAGCAGTAACATGGTCTGATTGTTGTCTCTACACTGTGATTCTGAAGATGCAGCAGTAACATGGTCTGGTTGTTGTCTCCTCTACACTGTGACTCTGAAGATGCAGCAGCAACATGGTCTGGTTGTTGTCTCTACACTGTGACTCTGAAGATGCAGCAGCAACATGGTCTGGTTGTTGTCTCCTCTACACTGTGACTCTGAAGATGCAGCCGCAACATGGTCTGGTTGTTGTCTCCTCTACACTGTGACTCTGAAGATGCAGCAGCAACATGGTCTGGTTGTTGTCTCCTCTACACTGTGACTCTGAAGATGCAGCAGCAACATGGTCTGGTTGTTGTCTCCTCTACACTGTGACTCTGAAGATGCAGCAGTAACATGGTCTGGTTGTTGTCTCTACACTGTGACTCTGAAGATGCAGTAGCAACATGGTCTGGTTGTTGTCTCCTCTACACTGTGACGCTGAAGATGCAGCAGCAACATGGTCTGGTTGTTGTCTCTACACTGTGACTCTGAAGATGCAGCAGTAACATGGTCTGGTTGTTGTCTCCTCTACACTGTGACGCTGAAGATGCAGCAGCAACATGGTCTGGTTGTTGTCTCTACACTGTGACTCTGAAGATGCAGCAGCAACATGGTCTGGTTGTTGTCTCCTCTACACTGTGACGCTGAAGATGCAGCAGTAACATGGTCTGGTTGTTGTCTCTACACTGTGACTCTGAAGATGCAGCAGCAACATGGTCTGGTTGTTGTCTCCTCTACACTGTGATTCTGAAGATGCAGCAGTAACATGGTCTGGTTGTTGTCTCCTCTACACTGTGACTCTGAAGATGCAGCAGCAACATGGTCTGGTTGTTGTCTCCTCTACACTGTGACTCTGAAGATGCAGCAGCAATATGGTCTGGTTGTTGTCTCCTCTACACTGTGACTCTGAAGATGCAGCAGCAACATGGTCTGGTTGTTGTCTCCTCTACACTGTGACTCGGAAGATGCAGCAGTAACATGGTCTGGTTGTTGTCTCTACACTGTGACTCTGAAGATGCAGCAGCAACATGGTCTGGTTGTTGTCTCCTCTACACTGTGATTCTGAAGATGCAGCAGTAACATGGTCTGGTTGTTGTCTCCTCTACACTGTGACTCTGAAGATGCAGCAGCAACATGGTCTGGTTGTTGTCTCCTCTACACTGTGACTCTGAAGATGCAGCAACATGGTCTGGTTGTTGTCTCCTCTACACTGTGACTCTGAAGATGCAGCAGCAACATGGTCTGGTTGTTGTCTCCTCTACACTGTGACTCTGAAGATGCAGCAACATGGTCTGGTTGTTGTCTCCTCTACACTGTGACTCTGAAGATGCAGCAGCAACATGGTCTGGTTGTTGTCTCCTCTACACTGTGACTCTGAAGATGCAGCAGCAACATGGTCTGGTTGTTGTCTCCTCTACACTGTGACTCTGAAGATGCAGCAGCAACATGGTCTGGTTGTTGTCTCTACACTGTGACTCTGAAGATGCAGCAGCAACATGGTCTGGTTTTTGTCTCCTCTACACTGTGACTCTGAAGATGCAGCAGCATGGTCTGGTTGTTGTCTCCTCTACACTGTGACTCTGAAGATGCAGCAGCAACATGGTCTGGTTTTTGTCTCCTCTACACTGTGACTCTGAAGATGCAGCAGCATGGTCTGGTTGTTGTCTCCTCTACACTGTGACTCTGAAGATGCAGCAGCATGGTCTGGTTGTTGTCTCCTCTACACTGTGACTCTGAAGATGCAGCAGCAACATGGTCTGGTTTTTGTCTCCTCTACACTGTGACTCTGAAGATGCAGCAGCAACATGGTCTGGTTGTTGTCTCCTCTACACTGTGACTCTGAAGATGCAGCAACAACATGGTCTGGTTGTTGTCTCCTCTACACTGTGACTCTGAAGATGCAGCAGTAACATGGTCTGGTTGTTGTCTCTACACTGTGACTCTGAAGATGCAGCAACATGGTCTGGTTGTTGTCTCCTCTACACTGTGACTCTGAAGATGCAGTAACATGGTCTGGTTGTTGTCTCCTCTACACTGTGACTCTGAAGATGCAGCAACAACATGGTCTGGTTGTTGTCTCCTCTACACTGTGACTCTGAAGATGCAACAGCAACATGGTCTGGTTGTTGTCTCCTCTACACTGTGACTGAAGATGCAGCAACATGGTCTGGTTGTCTCCTCTACACTGTGACTCTGAAGATGCAGCAGCAATATGGTCTGGTTGTTGTCTCCTCTACACTGTGACTGAAGATGCAGCAACATGGTCTGGTTGTTGTCTCCTCTACACTGTGACTGAAGATGCAGCAACATGGTCTGGTTGTCTCCTCTACACTGTGACTCTGAAGATGCAGCAGCAATATGGTCTGGTTGTTGTCCCCTCTACACTGTGACTCTGAAGATGCAGCAGCAACATGGTCTGGTTGTTGTCTCCTCTACACTGTGACTCTGAAGATGCAGCAGCAACATGGTCTGGTTGTTGTCTCCTCTACACTGTGATTCTGAAGATGCAGCAACATGGTCTGGTTGTTGTCTCCTCTACACTGTGACTCTGAAGATGCAGCAACATGGTCTGGTTGTTGTCTCCTCTACAATGTGACTCTGAAGATGCAGCAGCAACATGGTCTGGTTGTTGTCTCTACACTGTGACTCTGAAGATGCAGCAGCAACATGGTCTGGTTGTTGTCTCTACACTGTGACTCTGAAGATGCAGCAGCAACATGGTCTGGTTGTTGTCTCCTCTACACTGTGACTCTGAAGATGCAGCAGTAACATGGTCTGGTTGTTGTCTCTACACTGTGACTCTGAAGATGCAGCAACAACATGGTCTGGTTGTTGTCTCCTCTACACTGTGACTGAAGATGCAGCAGCAACATGGTCTGGTTGTTGTCTCTACACTGTGACTCTGAAGATGCAGCAACATGGTCTGGTTGTTGTCTCCTCTACACTGTGACTCTGAAGATGCAGCAGCAACATGGTCTGGTTGTTGTCTCCTCTACACTGTGACTCTGAAGATGCAGCAGTAACATGGTCTGGTTGTTGTCTCTACACTGTGACTCTGAAGATGCAGCAACATGGTCTGGTTGTTGTCTCCTCTACACTGTGACTCTGAAGATGCAGCAACATGGTCTGGTTGTTGTCTCCTCTACACTGTGACTCTGAAGATGCAGCAGTAACATGGTCTGGTTGTTGTCTCCTCTACACTGTGACGCTGAAGATGCAGCAGCAACATGGTCTGGTTGTTGTCTCTACACTGTGACTCTGAAGATGCAGCAACATGGTCTGGTTGTTGTCTCCTCTACACTGTGACTCTGAAGATGCAGCAACATGGTCTGGTTGTTGTCTCCTCTACACTGTGACTCTGAAGATGCAGCAACATGGTCTGGTTGTTGTCTCCTCTACACTGTGACTCTGAAGATGCAGCAGCAACATGGTCTGGTTGTTGTCTCCTCTACACTGTGACTCTGAAGATGCAGCAGTAACATGGTCTGGTTGTTGTCTCCTCTACACTGTGACTCTGAAGATACAACAGCAACATGGTCTGGTTGTTGTCTCCTCTACACTGTGACTCTGAAGATGCAGCAGCAACATGGTCTGGTTGTTGTCTCCTCTACACTGTGACTCTGAAGATGCAGCAGTAACATGGTCTGATTGTTGTCTCTACACTGTGATTCTGAAGATGCAGCAGTAACATGGTCTGGTTGTTGTCTCCTCTACACTGTGACTCTGAAGATGCAGCAGCAACATGGTCTGGTTGTTGTCTCTACACTGTGACTCTGAAGATGCAGCAGCAACATGGTCTGGTTGTTGTCTCCTCTACACTGTGACTCTGAAGATGCAGCCGCAACATGGTCTGGTTGTTGTCTCCTCTACACTGTGACTCTGAAGATGCAGCAGCAACATGGTCTGGTTGTTGTCTCCTCTACACTGTGACTCTGAAGATGCAGCAGCAACATGGTCTGGTTGTTGTCTCCTCTACACTGTGACTCTGAAGATGCAGCAGTAACATGGTCTGGTTGTTGTCTCTACACTGTGACTCTGAAGATGCAGTAGCAACATGGTCTGGTTGTTGTCTCCTCTACACTGTGACGCTGAAGATGCAGCAGCAACATGGTCTGGTTGTTGTCTCTACACTGTGACTCTGAAGATGCAGCAGTAACATGGTCTGGTTGTTGTCTCCTCTACACTGTGACGCTGAAGATGCAGCAGCAACATGGTCTGGTTGTTGTCTCTACACTGTGACTCTGAAGATGCAGCAGCAACATGGTCTGGTTGTTGTCTCCTCTACACTGTGACGCTGAAGATGCAGCAGTAACATGGTCTGGTTGTTGTCTCTACACTGTGACTCTGAAGATGCAGCAGCAACATGGTCTGGTTGTTGTCTCCTCTACACTGTGATTCTGAAGATGCAGCAGTAACATGGTCTGGTTGTTGTCTCCTCTACACTGTGACTCTGAAGATGCAGCAGCAACATGGTCTGGTTGTTGTCTCCTCTACACTGTGACTCTGAAGATGCAGCAGCAATATGGTCTGGTTGTTGTCTCCTCTACACTGTGACTCTGAAGATGCAGCAGCAACATGGTCTGGTTGTTGTCTCCTCTACACTGTGACTCTGAAGATGCAGCAGTAACATGGTCTGGTTGTTGTCTCTACACTGTGACTCTGAAGATGCAGCAGCAACATGGTCTGGTTGTTGTCTCCTCTACACTGTGATTCTGAAGATGCAGCAGTAACATGGTCTGGTTGTTGTCTCCTCTACACTGTGACTCTGAAGATGCAGCAGCAACATGGTCTGGTTGTTGTCTCCTCTACACTGTGACTCTGAAGATGCAGCAACATGGTCTGGTTGTTGTCTCCTCTACACTGTGACTCTGAAGATGCAGCAGCAACATGGTCTGGTTGTTGTCTCTACACTGTGACTCTGAAGATGCAGCAACATGGTCTGGTTGTTGTCTCCTCTACACTGTGACTCTGAAGATGCAGCAGCAACATGGTCTGGTTGTTGTCTCCTCTACACTGTGACTGAAGATGCAGCAACATGGTCTGGTTGTTGTCTCTACACTGTGACTCTGAAGATGCAGCAGCAACATGGTCTGGTTGTTGTCTCTACACTGTGACTCTGAAGATGCAGCAGCAACATGGTCTGGTTGTTGTCTCCTCTACACTGTGACTCTGAAGATGCAGCAGCAACATGGTCTGGTTGTTGTCTCTACACTGTGACTCTGAAGATGCAACAGTAACATGGTCTGGTTGTTGTCT